>NC_060141.1:142574043-142575540 GCF_021461385.2 Schistocerca piceifrons | reverse complement strand
AAAGAGAGAGAGAGAGAGAGAGAGAGAGAGAGGTGGGGGAGGGAGGGGGGAGAGAGGGGGGGGGGAGAGAGAGAGAGAGAGAGAGAGAGAGAGAGAGAGGGGGGGAGAGGGGGAGAGGGGGAGAGAGAGAGAGAGAGAGAGAGAGAGAGAGAGAGGTAGAGAGAGAGGTGGGGGAGGTAGAGAGGTGGGGGGAGGGGTGGGGGGAGAGAGGGGTGGGGGGAGAGAGGGGTGGGGGGAGGGGGGGAGAGAGGGTTGGGGGGAGAGAGGGGTGGGGGGAGAGAGGGTTGGGGGAGAGAGGGGTGGGGGAGGGGGGAGAGAGGGTTGGGGGGAGAGAGGGGTGGGGGGAGAGAGGGGTGGGGGGAGAGAGGGGTGGGGGGAGAGAGGGGTGGGGGGAGAGAGGGGTGGGGGGAGAGAGGGGTGGGGGGAGAGAGGGGTGGGGGGAGAGAGGGGTGGGGGGAGAGAGGGGTGGGGGGAGAGAGGGGTGGGGGGAGAGAGGGGGTGGGGGGAGAGAGGGGTGGTGGGAGAGAGGGGTGGTGGGAGAGAGGGGTGGTGGGAGAGAGGGGTGGTGGGAGAGAGGGGGAGAGAGGGGTGGGGGGAAGGGGTGGGGGAGAGAGGGGTGGGGGGAGAGAGGGGTGGGGGGAAGAGGGGTGGGGGGTAGAGGGGTGGGGGGAAGAGGGGTGGGGGGAAGAGAGGTGGGGGGAAGAGGGGTGGGGGGAAGAGGGGTGGGGGGAAGAGGGGTGGGGGGAGCGGGTGGGGGGAAAGGGGTGGGGGGGAAAGAGGGGTGGGAGGAGAGGGGTGGGGGGGGGAGAGAGGGGTGGGGGGAGAGAGGGGTGGGGGGAGAGAGGGGTGGGGGGAGAGAGGGGTGGGGGGGTGGCGGGAGAGGGATGGGGGGAGGGGTTGGGTGGGGGTGGCGGGAGGAGAGAGAGAGGTGGGGGGGGGGGGGAGAGAGAGAGGCGGGGGGAGAGAGAGAGAGAGGCGGGGGAGAGAGAGACAGGTGGGGGGAGAGAGAGAGAGGTGGGGGGAGAGAGAGAGAGGTGGGGGGAGAGAGAGAGAGAGAGGTGGGGGGGAGAGAGAGAGAGGTGGGGGGAGAGAGAGAGAGGTGGGGGGAGAGAGAGAGAGGTGGGGGAGAGAGAGAGAGGTGGGGGAGGGAGGAAGGGAGGGGGAGAGAGAGAGAGAGGCGGGGGGAGAGAGAGAGAGAGAGAGGCGGGGGAGGAGAGAGAGAGAGAGAGGCGGGGGAGGAGAGAAAGAGAGAGGCGGGGGGAGAGAGAGAGAGAGAGAGAGAGAGAGAGAGGCGGGGGGGAGAGAGAGAGAGAGAGAGAGAGAGAGAGAGAGAGAGAGAGAGAGAGAGGCGAGGGGAGAGAGAGAGAGAGAGAGAGAGAGAGAGAGGCGGGGGGGGGGAGAGAGAGAGAGAGAGAGAGAGAGAGAGAGAGAGAGAGAGGCGGGGGGGGGAGAGAGAGAGAGAGAGAGAGAGAGGCGGGGGGGAGAGAGAGAGAGAGA